>NC_081414.1:883860769-883905769 GCF_030272615.1 Cryptomeria japonica
TGAATATTGACCAATATAATTGCTGCCACATATGAGACCATATACTAAAGGAGATGAGTAAATCGGTGTGGCTAATCTACCGAGAGAAGCATCAATTCAAGAGAGATTCTAATAGCACATTCAACTAGATCCGCCAATCGACACTCTTAAGAGTTTTTAGTGACCTTGAACAGGCACATCTGAAGCGTCTCCTTAATCCAATTTAATCTCGAGCTAGTTTTCTCCTCAATCCTCATGATTAAAACAACTCAAGTGGAGCCCGAACATGAGCCACCTCCATCAAATTTTCATTGCCCTGTGAAAAAGGTTAAGAATGCTCCAAAATAGAGCATTTCTAACCTTTTTCATGTAACTCATAAAGCGGGCCCACACAAGTTTAGAAAGGGAGGTTAGAGATGTTCCATTTTGGAGAAATCCTAACCTCTTCTTTTTGAGGTTATAAATTTGAGTTTGGAATACTCGAAAACGAAGCATTCTTAACCTTAATCTCTCAAAGGTTATGATTTTGACTTTTGGAGTCATTGACCACGAAGTGGGAAAAAGGGAGATGAAAGGTATTTTAAAATAAATTTTCCCCCGAACAGATCACAATAGGAAATATATAGAAACCAATTTAAAATATTAAATTATTTTTGAAAAATAATTTAAATATTTCTCATTAAAATTTAATACCCAAATTTAGGAAAAACGGCCATAACTTTTAAATGGTAAAGAGTTAGGCTCTGAAATTTAAAACATGCTTTCAAGGTGGGACAATGAGCATAGACCATCATTTGATCCTCATGATGAAACCTAGGGTGAGGGATTTAATTTTTTTTAAGGATGATGGACATCAAAATTTGAAAATTTAAAATATCGCAAACTATGAATTGGGTTCAGACAAAAAATGGTCATATGACACAAAATGATGCTTGGGACATGTTCTCAAAGTGATTTCCCTCAATTCCTTGTGATTTTTAAAAATTGTCCATTTTTCACATTTTGACCGGCATATTTATCATTGACCACAATGTAGATTAAAAATGACAATCTTGGATCACCTGCTCACTCATTTTGTAGAGACATATTTGAGCCTTCATACAACATTATGACCAATTCAAATTTCTAATTTGGGTATTTCAAATGTGGGGCAACAATACACACACATATACCAATTGTTAGAATCCAATAACACTGAGGGGGGGGGGGGGGGGGGGGGGTGGTGGGTGGTGGGGGTGAATCAGTGTTATACCAGAATGATTAATTTTAGCCTTATTAAAACATGCATACACCAACTGGTATACCGGTACATACATAATTGACAAATGTGACAAATTTATTATGCATGCAAAAATATCGAACTACGAATGCGAAATACATAAATTTGGATATTTTGGACAATTTTGGACAAAATGGGAAATCAGGCAAAAAACGATAAAAATGTTCAAGATAATCACCATGCCTCTTGTGCCTGTTGGATGTTGGTATGATCAGACTCTTTCTGATAGGTTTTATTGTTCTCCAACGCCTGCGATCATGCTCAAAATGCTCACAAAAAGCTCTGAATTTTATCTGGATGCTCTGAACTCAAGGAACGCAAATGAGCCAAATGAAGCTTGGATTTCCTATTTATAGGCCAAAATTAGGGTTTTTCCCTCCACAACGATCGTGGTCCCCTTGAACTTTGAAGCACTTGTAGCTTAATCAAATGACTTCGAAATTTTGTGAAACTAGAAAGTATCACTCCGAGCATGTTATCGTTGAATTGGTCTCAATTTCATAATTTTTTGACCAATTTTCTAAGGGGGCATAATTACCCTACTATTGTCGAGACATTTTATAGAAAGATATTTGAAACAATATCATTCTGACATTGTCTCAAAGAGGGGCAAATGTAGACACCTAAAAATGATGCATCACTTCCCGTTAATGGGCTTGGTTGGGTTCAATCCAATTCCTCTTCGCAATAGGAGGTAGTTTGGGAAAAGCCTTCGAAGGGTTGGATGAAAGTAAATTTTGATGGTGCTTCACAGGGTAACCTAGGACCGTCAGGTGTAGGCTTTATTGTTGAGGATTGGAATGGGCACGTGATGTTTTTTGGGGCAAAGAAACTTGACTCAGGGACAAATAATATTGCGGAAGTATTTGCGGCTTTGATGGTAGTTAAATTTTCTAGGCAAGCGGGGGTGAGTAAGCTTCACTTAGAAGGGGATTCGTTGGTGATAATACAAGCAATCATGAAAGGGTCGATTGAGGCAAGACACTTGCAAAATGCAATAATAAATATTATAGAAGAGTTGAATAAGTTTGATGACTATAAAATTAGTCACGTTAATCGGATGGGCAACAAGGAAGCTGATGTTTTATCAAAATGGGCTCTAAGTTTCAATGAAATAGGAGAATTTATATTTGAAGACATGAGATATTTAAGTTTTGATGATTAATTTCTTGGTAAGGGGGTGATGTCAGTTGACTATGGTGTCGAGGATGTGGAGTAATGGATGATTACTTATAAGGTTGATGGATGGTAAGGTTGGTGACACTGCATTAATGAAGGTCAGATTCATTAAGAAGGAATGAGAGACGACGTTGATGAGATTTATTCTTATCCTTTGCTTTTTTAATTAAAGCAAAAACAGAGCGAATATCGATTGTGACGAATTTTATTAATCTTTTTAAGCACTGAGGTGTTTTTGCAAAGTAGGGGTGGTAGTTGGTTTTGAGTAGGGGCAGAGATGGAGGCAAAATTTACTCTCAATACACAAAGACAATTGTGTCCGTTTCATGGGAATTACACGTTTGAAGGGTGAAGAGTTTTTTTAGGTTTTGGGATGAGTATTTGGTACCCTGCATCTACCTGATTGTCGGTAGAGATTTCAAAGGAATTAAACATCACTACAAGACAAGAATGGACATTTACTCACTTGTCATGGCTTGGGGATTGGAGAGTGGTGAAGACATGGAAATGGTGAGAAATGTGATGGAGGCTCTGGTCCCCAAAGACTATCTGGGGGAATTGGATTCATTGCTTGAATGGGCAGTCCCAAGCATGGGTTTTGATGTTGGTGAAGGTGTTAATCATGAAGGTGATCGGATTAAGAAGGCCATAATATCATTTTTAAGATGGGCTCTAGGACAATGCAAGTTCCACCACAGGTTGGAGGCTCAGCGGGGGTGGGAGGCCCTGAAGCTGCTAATCTAGATTAAGGAGTTGAAGTGGTTATTAAAAAAGCAAAGGCAAAGGAGGTGCAAGCAAGAAGGCGAACACTTCGTCCGCGAAGGGAAAATATTGGTTCTGGCCAAGGTGGCAAGGCGAGTTCATCTCGCAAAGGTTGATTCGGTTGGCAACTTACTTTTGAATTCCCTTTTTTACAGATGTAGTATGTGCTTCTTTTTTATGAGGGACACTATAACTACGAATTACTGCGGTGAAATCTGCTTTATTTTATCGAGGTATATGGACTGTGTTAGGTTTTTTTTGGTAAATCAATTATATCTACAGATTCTCTTTTTGGAGGTCAAGGTGAATGGGTAGTCTGTTATGTAGGCAATTTTGATGTGTCGGGGGGAGTTTTGAAAGATATGAATATTGTACCTATTTTTTATTAGTAATAAAATAATGATTATTACCGAGATAAAAAAATTTAAAAAATGACGCATCACTAAGACACTAATTAGTCATCTTTATTAATTAAACGATTCTTTAATTATTTAATTAATCTAATTTTTGTTCTTTTGAACTAATTTAATAATCACATTTCATCATTACTAATTATTCAATTTCTCCTTAATCATTTAACCTCCTTTTCTTATATTAATTAAATAATATTATTATTTAATTAATATCGATTTAATACCTTTAATTAAATTTAATTTCTAATAATTAAATAATTTCTTTAAGTTATTTAATTAACTAATTCATTCTTTTCAAATATTCAAAAATAAAAAAATCCCCAAATTCTAATTTCAATTGATTTCAATAAATTTGCATTTCATTTCATATTTTCAAAAATCCAAGTTCAAGCCAAATGCAAATCAAATTTGAATTTCAAATCAATTTCGTATTGTAGACACCTAAAAATGTCTCATTGATCATGTACTAATTATTCGTCTAGTTGATTAAATAATTCTTTGATTATTTAATTAAGTTAATTAATCTTATTCTTCTAATTTCATATTTCCTCGCAATCTTACTAATTATTCTATTTTCTATTCTTTCATCATTTAATCATTTTAACCATTTTATAATATTAATTAAATATTCATTATTTAATTAATTCTGATTAATTCCCCAATTTAAATAATCCTTATTGTTTAAATAAATTTTATTTTCAATTTCTATCTCTAATCAATTAATCGTTAACCCTTTTCTAAATATTAATTAAATATTTATTATTTAATTAATTGTGATTTAATCCTTTAATTTAAATATTTTTTATTATTTAATTAAAGTCCATTTCTAAATAATTAAATAGTTTCTTTAAATTACTTAATTAACTAATTAATTCTTCAATTCCAAATCCCCAAATTCTAATTTCATTCAAATTTCAAATTCTTCTAATTTCTTCCAAATTCAATTACATGTGCATGATTTCAAAAATCAAGTTGAAAATTGAAGTCAAGTTCTAAATATATTCAAATACTAAATTGAATTTAAAATAAATGCAATTATTTGAATTAAATTTCATGCAAAGATTAAATTGAAAATCTAAGTTAAAGTGCAGGCACATGCTAAATTAATTAATTCAATCAATTAATTAATTAAATCATTTATCTCTCCAATCTCTATTTTCATCTTCTAGTTAGCTTTGTCATCTTCTTAATTTCCTCCAATCATTCTTTTTCTTCCTTTAGTTAGCTTTTTCTTAATCAGATGACTCAATTAATCTATTTTGTTTCACCTCTAAATCAGTAGGTCAACTATCAATCTTCATGTGAGCTCACCTGAGTTCCACCTCTTGATCAATTTGTTCCACCTTTCAATCAATCTTCTTCAATAATCTATAAATTGAGCATTCAATCTCCATTTTCAACAATCACGATGAATCACGAACTTTGAATCTTTGTATCCATTGCAGGTTGCCAATGCAATATCTGAGAGCCATCATACCACAGAGAGGAGAAGAACAATGGAAGTTATACACAGTCACGGAATAGGGAGTTTTGGTTGAATTACTTTATAATTTCTATTTTGATTTGATTGTGTTATTTCATTGTATGTTTGTTTGAATTCTTTGATTAGATAGGGATTCATGATTTCCCTTTGAATTCTAATTGATACTTTAAAGATGAATTCTTTTACATGCGACATTTTGGTGAACCCGACGTTAAACAACAGTTAATTAACCTTCTTTATTTTTTGTGTTATTTTTGCATATCGTATGGATTTATTCCTTTTTTGCAGGTTTTGTGCGGATTTCAAAAAAGATCTCTTCGTCACGCATTCGTGGTTGCATAATTATGTAATCGCGTGGACACAACTACACAATCAACCTTTTGGGGTCATGCAATCAACCTTTCAGGGTCACGCAATCGACCTTTCAGGATCACTCAATTGACTTCTCAGGATCACACATTCGCTCTGAGATTATTATGCATTCGTTAGGAAAATTGTTGTTCTATTATTTTTATTCTTATTTCTTTTCCGTTCTATTATTTTTATTCTTATTTCTTTTCCGTTCTCTTATCTGTGTAATTCTGCATGAAATTGAGTAAATCTAGAAACAAATAATTTTTATTGCATGTTTTTGTTATAACAGTTTTTGGCACATAAGGTACAATCCAGGATTTTAGGTGCCATAAGGACAAAGGAGCAAAGGAGACAAGCCAGACGCTATAAGAGAATTCTCAAAGCATAAAAGCAGATACAAGATTGGGAAGACCAACCAGCCATCGACAGATACAACAACTTATCTCTCATATGGGGTGAAATATGATTTGGTTAACATTGAATGGATGATGAGAGATCTAGCTAGAGCCTCACAATCTGTTTTGCAGGTTTCTGATCAAATTTAGCTTCAATTTTTTTTGTGTGTGTTATCTGCTTGTGTATCATGCAATCGCCTTGTTATCATCACGCAATCGACCTGTTAGGATCACGGATTCACTCTGTCAGGATCATGCAATCAATCTGACAGAATTATGTAATCGCCTATTCAGGGTCACACAATCGTGCATGTATCATTACGCATTCATTTCTGTTGATTCATTTCTGTTGATTTAATTTTACTACTAATAATCTGTTTGCAGCCTATGGCAAATTTATAGAAAGGATCAGATTAATATTAGATTAATTGCACTCATGCTCTCAGACTTCAATTTGGGCTTAAAATCAACAATGGTTAAAATTGACATGCATGCATAACACTTTAGTTTGGGCTTAAAATCAACATTGGTTAAAATTGACATGCATGTATAACACTTCAATTGGTGCTAAAATCAACAATGGTTAAAATTGATATTCATGCCTTCATATTTCAGTTTGGTGTTTAAAATTGACACGCACATGCATACTCAACACCTCAATTTGGGCTTTAAAATGAACATGAATCAGGTTGTATATAGATTAAATCACATTTGATTTTCTTAAGGGAAGAACTTTTATCGTGTTTGGTGTGGACCTACTGTTGTATTAACTAACTTTCCACCCGCCTTCGGGGTCTTGGAGAAGGGAAGGAGGTGACAATGACACTCAATTTTATTTTATTTCACGTAGAGAGGGGTATCTTTGACTAGGGGTATCTTTGACTGGGGATTTCATCACCCCATAGAGGTACTTTGAATTGGGATGCATTGGGGATATCATCTCCCAGCGTACTCTCAAGCGGGTTTTTCAAGTCGCTATATAAATATACTGGTCAGGCAGCTATAGTGTTGAGTGAATTTGACGTATGTGGGGGCCTTCCCTGCACCGATAAGCTCAACTAAGGTCTTAAGTGGCTTGCTCTGAGAATCCATCGTTGGATCGGGACACCTCAAAATTTTACAATAAAAACCAACTTAGTATCCCAAAATCCTACATTCAGTGGAGTGTGGATTGTACCCCATAGGATACCCCTCATGTACCTTGCATTATGAGACAGAAATCCCTTAGTGATAAGATCTTCGGATCTTTGGGGTAAAAGAGACTGACATGCCCAAGAAATGTGTATCGTGGAGTGAAGCTAGTGTTGCCAGACTCTCTATCTGTCCATCTTGTTTCGGTATTTTGTTGCGGGGGCCTCACTGAATGGTGTCCACTTTCCAGCCTAAGATTGTCTTATGTGTCTTTTTATGTATCATTGTATCGAACCAATATTGAGTCAGTTATTTGGGCTATTTCAAGCCCTATCCTGTGTATCTCTGAATTTTTTGAGATTGTTTGAAAACCAGTTCAGTTAGCTATATTTACCTCCAGACAATTATTCTCAGACTTGGCAAAACACAAAACTTGTCCTACACACGAAACTACTAAAAACAAAGTCCATTTTTTGAAATGTCAAAACTCAAAGGTTTATACACTTGTGACCATATCCAGTCCTTGCATAGTCCTCATTTACGTCTTTACTATCATCCTAAGTCCTTGCATAGTCCTCATTTGCATCCTTACTATCATCCTTAGTCCTTGCCTAGTTCTCATTTATGTCCTTACTATCATCCGTAGTCCTTGCATAGTCCCTATTTACATCCTTACTATCATATGTAGTCCTTGCATAGTCCTCGTTTATGTCTTTACTATCATCCTTAGTCCTCGCATAGTCCTCATTTACGTTATCATCCTTAGTCCTTGCATAGTCCTCATTTGCGTCCTTATTATCATCCTTAGTCCTCATTATCGTCCTCATATAAGTCCTTGTCCAGACCTCATATACGTTTGTCTTAGTCCATCATCATTTGCATAATCATCCTACAAAGTCATAACATGCGTCTTAATGGGTCTCCCAGGTGATGGTTTGCTACCCTTCGAGCAACCTAATCTAGTTCCAAATGGTGGTTAGCAAGAAATTATTGATGGTCTAGCTAACTTAGCCTGGGAATCAAGGAGAAATGCACCCCAGTATATAGGAGTTGAGTATGAGATAAATATCGAGTATAAAATTGCCCGTAGGATTGATAGAGAAATTTTTGCAAAACATCTAAGAGAAGAACTTGGAAAAATTGCGTTGCAGAAATCTCAAAATATTCAATAGGTCTCACATCCAAATCCTCAACAGAGAGTTTAGTCTGGTCTTGCATATCCCACACTTAGGTCTAGAGTCTAGCATTAGTTGTCATCTTGCATAAAGTTCTAAAACCACCCTCATATAGAAGTCTTAAATGCCTGTCACAAGGTCACAAAAGGCAAAAGGTATAATGGACCCAAACAATGACCAGTCTGTAAACCCAACTTGGAATATGGACATATCAACTAGTCAACAGTCAAATTCTTAGGCAATGCCCACAATACTTGAACTATAATAACATTTAACACGAGAAGAGATTGAATCGTCTCAACAAGACCCACATGTCCTTGTGATCTTAGATGCACTTATACATAGTGATGGGGACAAATATTTCTCATTGTGATTACAAAATGGGGTGAAATTACCTGAAGATTTTGATGTCACAAAAAACTTACCACTAGGAAATACTCTAGATCAATATAACAGTCAAATACCACATATAACACAAATGCAAACAATGACCTCCAGTTTTCCTCATAATGCACCTATACAAACAAATGTCAGTTCAAACACGAACTCTCGGTCGAGTGCATCATCTTCAACAATAAATGTTAGCATACCAACACAGACCATACCGATAATATCAAGTGTCTCAGTACCTATTCAAACACAAATTTCTCATACAACAAGTTCAACCCAACCTCCGGTTTCCCATTCTATAGGATCAACATATAGTCCTCAAAATGCAAATCTTGCTCTTACCAATACAACAAGTACAACTCATCCAAACATGGGTTCACCTATCACTTATTTCATAGTACCTAGTGGAACGTACAACACACAAAATTATAATCATGGTACCTTCCAACAACCCCCTAGTTATGCTACCATGAATCCTTTTGTGGGACATACATAGACACAAGGTGTACCTTTAACCCAGACAGATATTCTGATGATATGATGGTGTTGAAATGAGGCTATATATCATGATGATATGATGGTGTTGGAATGTCCATGTACAATGAAGGAGGTGTGGGAATAGTTGAGAAGGTTTGTAGTATTATCCAACATATTGGCATTCGAGCTATCAACTGAGATTGAAAAAGAGGATACTCATAAGACAATATTTAGAATGAGATAATGACACTATGATTTTACTATTTTATCATTCATCCTCACTAACACCCAACAACATTTAAGAATTCAATGAACAGTGTGTAAGAAATTGTTTAGACGAGTTGTAATAAACTTTTCATGAATAACTCCTCCTATTACTTACTCTTAAGGGAAAGGGAAGAAGACTTGAGTGGATTGAGAAATGTCAAGATGACTGCACCTATTCGAAAGTGCCAGAACTTGAAGGACATTTATAGATGTTATAGATGTGTCCAGAGAAGGGTTAGGTGGGGTCCTTATGCAAGATGGATAAGTAATTGTCTATGAGCCCAAAAAATAATTTTTTGTTGAACAAAACTATGCACCCATGATTGGCAGTCAATTGTACATGCTCTCCGATGTGACGATATTATTAAGGAAAACTATTTGAGCATATGACAAATCACCATGGACTAAATAAATTTTTACTGGTCTTAATTTGGATGCTTCCCATAGAAAATGGTTGGAACCAATCTTAGATAATGATTTGAAATGTTATCTCAAGAGTAAAGAGAATTGGGTAGCTGATGATTGAGTTGTTGAAGACATTTATCACTCATAGCAACTTTTAACACATAATTGAGAGCATAAGTAATTATATAATCTTCAAGGGAATGACTACTGTAGTCAGGCATGAGAAGCTTTATAGAGTAATCCTCGAGACCCCAAATATTATAGGAACAACATTGAGATGCATGGACTATTGAGGTCCAATGGAAGAAACTAGTATGGAAAGAGGTACATTTGATACCATACTCGAGACATTCCAGTATGACAATGATGTTAGCAGATGTTAAACCCCTATACTTTTGAAAGGGTATGAAGAAAGACACCATGAAATTCATGACATGTTGTTTCAAGTGTTAGAAAGTAAAAACAAAACACCAACATCCAGCAAGACTTCTACAACCCCATGCCATACCAGATTGGGAGTGGAAACTTATTGACATGGAATTTGTGCAATATCTACCATGTGTTGGTATTTTGGTATGGTTTTGTCATTGATGTCAACACCTACTAAAACTCTAGCACTTTGGAGACTCGGCAACATTCACTTGCAAGCTAGTGACTTATGCATAGTCATCAGTATATGGTACACCGACAAGATATAATGATCATCGACACTTGGAATGGCATGGAAAACACTTGGTAACGTCGAAGACATTGATTAGACATCTTGTCTTGGAGAATTTTTTATTGGTATATTCGTATTTGCATATTTTTTGTTACCGACAAATAGGTCCAGGTTATACATCGGCGAGTTTATCTTTTCCAGATCAGCACAACATGCTATGGAGATGATTTATTGTTGTTGTAAATGCATTAAGTCGACATGTTGAATCGGTTATTGCATCGGATATTGTATTGATTGTAAAATGATTTTATTGCAATATCTTGTAGAGATGACCTACTAAAATTGGTCTTAGGTTATGGTATAAATGTAAGATCTTATTTGTAAGATCGCATGTGGAATGCGAAAAGGAATTTTGTGAAGGTATATGCAAGAATAAGCATAGCTATACACACAGACATCATTTGAAGATGAAGCGAGGTTTTTGTGAAAGCATATCAGAACTACACTAGTACTGAATCCAGCATATGAAGATGTTATTTTGAGCAGTACATCCTTATTGGATTTAACCATCCAATTGTAGTCAATTTGACTCCCTTTTGTGTTTGATCAGTGAGCCCTAGGCGCTTGGCCTTTCTGCATGTGCAAACCCCATTTGTATACACTTACTATCTGCAGTAGTATCATCTGATTGTGGGTAAGGTTTCCCACCATGGTTTTTCCCCTTACAGGGTTTCCACGTACAAATATTGGTGTTATGTGTTGTGGATGACTTTGTCTTTTTGTTTCATGCATTAATCTTTACTGGTATTGTAATTATCTGATAAAACTATCCACCGATATAACATATTGGTTCACTGGTATAAAGCAGAAAGTTGATTAAGTTATTTTTGGTTTAAATTTATTAGACAACTGATTCACCCCCCCCCCACCCCTCAGTTGTCTCTGGGACCTAACAATTGGTATTAGAGCTTAGTCCTCTTTTGAAGAAGTTTAATAGCTTGAGGAGATCCAATGTCTACTAACTATTTCAGGAAGGACAGTCTGAAACTTGATGGAACCAACTATGGCATATGGAAGATCAGAATGGAGACACATCTAAATTGCATTGGAAAGGACATCTGGGATGTTACAAAGAATGGCTATACTGCTCCCACTTCCAGTCAGCCTAATCCACCTAACTTGACTAAAGATGAGGAAAATGATTGCAAAGCAAGAGAAGCACTTTTGAGTGCATTAACAGATCAGCAAATCATGGGATTATCAGATAGATCAACTGCTAAAGCTATTTGGGATCACTTGGAAACACTGAATGAAGGAGATTCCACAATCAAAATTGCAAAACTTGAAAGCTTCCGGGTCAGGTATGAAAATCTAAAAATGGAAGAAGATGAAAGGATTTATGCTTTTATGGAAAGAGTTAATGAAATTGTTTTGGGTATTAAATGTTGTGGAGGAACCTTAAGTGAGGATGAAATTGTTTCAAAAGTTTTCAGAGGATTGCCAGCGGCATATAAAATGAAGGTCACTGCTATAAATGAATTAAGAATAATGCCTAATACATCAGTAACTAGAGATACATTGATTGGAAAACTTTTAGCTTTTGAAATTGAGGAATTTGGTCCTGTTGCTACTATAAAGGCAGATTTAGCCTTTAAACGATCAACATCATCTACATTATCATTTGACAAATCTGATTGGAAAGCCTTTTATGCAAAAGAACTTGAGGAAAGCAGGAGAGAAAATGAAGAGCTTGAAGAACTTGAAGCACTATTTGCAAGGAAAATGCCTAAAGGTTCAATTGGAAGTAAGTATGAGATGTGATATCATGAATGCAGTATGTATTGTCTCAAGATTTCAGAGTAATCCTAGAGAAAATCATGAATCAGCAGTAAAAAGGATTTTCCAGTACTTAAAAGGCACAACAAATCTTGGATTATGGTATCCTAGAGACGAAAACTTTGAACTATGTGCATACACAAATGCAAATTGGGCAGGAGATGCGGATGACATGAAAGACACCACTAGTGGAGCATTTTTTCTTGGAAGCAGACTAGTTTCTCGGTTAACTAAGAAACAGAGTTTTACATCTTTATCAACAACAGAATCAAAATATGTTGCAACAACAACTAAGTGTACACAGGTACTATGGCTAAAACAAATGTTGAAAGACATACAGGTTAAATGCAAGGAACCTATAACTATCTATTGTGATAACACTACGGCAATTGATATATCTAAGAATCCGGTACTACATTCTAAAACAAAACATGTTTCCATCAAATTGAATTTTCTAAGGGAAAATGTTGAAGCTAAAGAAATAAAACTAGTTTATGTGAATACTAAAGAACAAATTGCAAATATTTTCACTAAAACTCTGCCTAAGGAGACTTTTGAATATCTTAGAGAACAGCTTGGGGTCATACCCCCACCGGTAGATACTTAGAGAGATGATATTTGTCATCAACTAGCATAATTAACAGAGAAATCTTTTTACTCCGGCTTTGATGAGGAAGCTACTTCTCAGGGGGATTAGTTGGTATACTAAATTGGTTGGTATTTTGTATATGAACTTGATTTTGTTGTAACTTTGGCATTTGATGTCAAAGGGGGAGAGATTGGTATGGAAAAACATGATATAAAAACATGGTACACAATGAAAAACATGAGGAAACTCATGTTACTCTCTGGGGGAGAGATTGATACAGTTTACTTATACCTTGGTAATTATTGGTATTTTGGTATTTGGCATTTCTGTTTTGCACTTTGATGGTTTTTCCATCTTGTATTGCCATCAATGCCAAAGGGGGATATTGTTGGTATTTTTGTATGGTTTTGTCATTGATGTCAACACCTACTAAAACTCTAGCACTTTGGAGACTCAGCAACATTCACCGACAAGCTAGTGACTTATGCACAGTCATCGGTATATGGTACACCGACAGGATATAATGATCACCAACACTTGGAATGGCATGGAAAATACTTGGTAATGTCGAAGACATCGATTGGACATGTTGTCTTGGAGAATTGTTTATTGGTATATTCGTATTTGCATATTTGTTGTTACCGGCAAATAGGTCTAGGTTATACACCGATAGGTTTATCTTTTCCAGATCAGCATGACATGCTATGGAGATGATTTATTATTGTTGTAAATGCATTAAGCCGACATGTTGAATCGATTATTGCATCAGATATTGTATTGATTGTAAAATGATTTTATTGTAATATCTTGTAGAGCCGACCTACTAAAATTGGTGTTAGGTTATGGTATAAATGTAAGATCTTATTTGTAAGATTAAATGTGGAATGCGAAAAGGAATTGTGTGAAGGTCTATGTGAGAATAAGCAGAGCTATACATGCATACATCATTTGAAGATGAAGCAAGCTTTTTGTGAAAGCATATCAGAACTACACCGGTACTGAATCCAGCATATGAAGATGCTATTTTGAGCAGTACATCCTTATTGGATTTAACCATCCAATTGTAGTCAGTGTGACTCCCTTTTGTGTTTGAGCAGTGAACTCTAGGCGCTTGGCCTTTCTACATGTGGAGACCCCATTTGTATACACTTACTATTTGCAATGGTATCATCTGATTGTGGGTAAGGTTTTCCACTGTGGTTTTTCCCCTTACAGGGTTTCCACATACAAATATTGGTGTGATGTGTTGTGGATGACTTTGTCTTTTTGTTTCATGCATTAATCTTTACCGGTATTGCAATTATCTGATAAAACTGTCCACTGGTATAACAAATTGGTTCACCGGTATAAAGCATAAAGTTGATTAAGTTATTTTTGGTTTAAATTTATTAGACAACTAATTCACCCCCCCTCTCAGTTGTCTCCGGGACCTAACACCATGTTGGCATAAGACATTAGTTTGGTGATGCTCTAGTGAAGATTGATGATGTATGGTGCATGATATTTCTTAGGAGTTGTCATTGATGTCAACTCAACCTATTGATCTTATCCGGTATGGAGTTTTGGATATCTAGATGTCTTGAGTAAGTTTTGGTATAAGTCTGTCAGTGATACTCTGTGTACAGTCTTGGTGAGCATTTCCCATTTCTGGTGATATGTTTTTGTTTCCCATGGTCAAAGTTAAGTTGACCGAGTATGAGAAGAAGATTATCACGCAATCTTATCCTCCAGTGTTGTTTCTTAAGCATGTTAGAGGGTCTGGTATCTGGTAGAGCAGTAAAACAGAGTTTGTTGGCATTTTTGATGATTATGTTGTGATTGTCATTGATGGACACACACTTGCTTTGAGATCACTTTTTGTATGTATGAGTTATGCTCAACTAGTATTTGTTCCAAACTAATATTATGTAATTTAGTCTTTAGACTATTGGTGTTTTGTAGTGTGTAGGGGAAAAAGCGAGACTAGGTTAACATGCCCTAATCCTACCTTTTGACACACATTACGGAATACGAAAGAGCCTAGAGGTATCACACAATTGGCTACTTCTTCTTGTGAAAGAGAGAGCCACGGGCTACCTATTAGGATTTCTATTCCTTTGTTGAAATTGGAAGATCAAATGATGCAAGTTCAAGCCCTAATCCCAAAATGCAAGTATGAACTAATAACAAGATTACAGAATTGAGATTAAACAATGAACATCTATAACTATAAGGATGAAATAAGAATGCAAATGTGTACCTGGAGTCAAAATCTGATTGAAAATGTTCGGGACGGGGGCGCGGGCGCCACTGTCCTGATTCTATCCCGAAAACTGCACCTGAAACTGCTGTTTTGCACTCTGGAAAACTGTCGGAAATGTCGAAAAATGTTGTCTGTCCGGAGGACCAGGGCGCCCAGCGCCTCTGTCCTAGGGACCAGGGCCCCAGCGCCCCTGTCCAGGTCTTTTGTTCTGCAATTTGATGTGGAGTGCTGTCTCGACCTGCTTTTCCCGGATCTATCACCTTCGGCGTCGTCCGAGTCTCGAAACCTGCACTTATATCTGAAAAGGGGATGGGCGGCTATATAGGGTTTTGCCTTAGTCAAACCCCCACTTTGGTGATTTCCACCTCCACGAATAGCCAAGTTGTATTGTAAAATGTATTGTGTGTGCAGACCTAGTGTGTGTGCAGACCTAGTGTGTGTGCAAGGTCCTAAAATGCAAGCAAGCAAACTAGAGCAACCTAGAAAGTAAACCCTAATTGCTTGTGAATGATAATGTAAATGCTCTAAATCAAGATGCAAAGTGATCTAAAGCATGAATAAAGGATATATTGAAGCTTATGCAAAGACATGAAAACAACATGAAATCATACCCAACCCCCAAGGGAGGAGTACAAGCCAATCTTCAGTCGGTAATCTCCTATTGTTCTTCAATGTCTTCCAAGCCCTAAATGGATGAACGGAATTGATAAATGCTTGATAGAAGGATGTTGAATGTTGTTGAAGTCTTCAAAGATCTGCTCTTTCACTGCATATGAGGTTCCTGAAAACAAAAATCGGATCCCTTCAAATGAAGAAAGAGAGCTCTTATGTAGGAAACCCTAGATCGTAATTTCATCTTTTGGCTGACCTAGAGATTGAATTTCCCGCCAATTTCTTGGGGTTAAGCTTTATTTTATGATTGGATTGTGCTCCTAAAATTTCAGGAAAAATGTCCGGGACCATGTGCACTCCGGGCGCCACGGTCCCGACAACTTTTCACCAAATTTTCAGGGCCGTCGGATATGATGATTTTAGAGAGAATCTCGAAGTTACAGGTGATTTCGAGATGTTTTGACCCCCGAAACCAAGCCCCCAAGTTCGAAATAGGACTTAATTAGGGTTTTTGATCGAATGATGTATTGGAGGAATAAAATGAAAAGGGCACGCTTTAACGAAAGGGCCCAACTTTATGATGCAGAGGATGATGAAATAGGACCTTAGACCTAATTAATTTGATTAATTAAGTGCTAAAGGAGAAATGCAATGCAAAATGTAAAATGCACCAAGGCGGGTGCTAAACTAGGTGTGAAATTGTACCACCCTAGCAAGTGCGTACAATTTACGACGCTACATGTAGAAAGTGTTTACCGATCTCAAGCAGTATGAAGACCTCAAGCGGTTCAAGGAGCTCAAGCGGAACAAAGGAACTAAAGCGGCAATTATCATTTTCCCAGTCTTCATTTTTGACAACTGGTAATCAGTTTAATATTTGAACCGATATTACTCTGTGATGAGTTACCAGCCGGTAATCGGTAAAGTTGTATGAACCGATAATACTCTGTGATGAGTTACCAACCGGTATTTTTGTGATGAGTTACCATCCACTGACACTTTGACAGTGATTTTGTGTCATGTTACCAAATGAGTCTAGATGCAATGAACCTAGGAACTTACAATGTAATCCTATTGCACCGACATGAAATCAGATTCCTTTTTAAGGACATCATGTCTAGAGTTTTAGGAGTAGTAGTTGTTAGGGTTTTTGGTGGTTGATGAGTTTTTGTATGTGCAATCTTAGAAGAGAAGATCGAGTCTGTGTGCTGTAACAAAGTGTGGATTTACTGAAGACTAAAGTAATGCTGAAATGCATTAGCAATGAGCTATCATAGATCTAACCAAGTAGACGGTGTTATTTGCTAGATCATTCACTTGTTGATTACTCACATCTTCAAAAATTCTAAAACCCTTAACCGAGTAGGCCTAGAAAAGCCTTTGAAAATCCTCTAACAAGGTGGTTCACAACTGTGGATGTGAAATCCTCTCACAAGGTAGTCTTTAATCGGACTTATCTCCTAACAGAGATTGATATTCCTAATAGGATCTGTTCTGGTGAAGAACATTGTACGACCTTAACCGATCTGGTTACTCTTCTGCAGATAGTTACTTGTGAGTTTCATCTCACCGTGGTTTTTCCAATTTGGGTTTCCACGTCAAAATCTCCTGTGTTATGGTGATTGTGCTTCTATGGGTGAATGCCTTATTTGTTGTTTGGTTTGCATTTGTGTTAACCGGTTTGTTAGTAAAATTGTTATACCGGTTTACTGCTAAACTGTTTAAGTGTTTGAGTTCAGTAATTTTTTGTATACTAATTCACACCCCCTCTTAGTATTCATCAGAGTTATCTTTATTATTGGTGGTGTAACGTGTGGACTATATTCTTTGAGGTGATTCCGGTGGTTGTTGATAAGTTTGAGGTAATTGGATTGACTTATGAAAAGCATGTGATCATATGTCTTGGATCCAGGATATGGTTTTGTGAAGATTTGAGCCGACTTGAAGCTACATGTTTCATATTTTGAGAAGTCGACTTGTGGGAGATCAATTTTGCTAGTGTGGATATAAGATCGACTTAGATAATGTTTTTGGGTAATGATATGATGTGTGTGGTGATTTTGAGAGTGATTGAACGTTGTTTCATGTGCGCACCTTAATTTTTGTTGATTTGATAATCAGTAGTATAGCATAACATAACAGTTTATCAAAACAACAACAACAGATCACTTTGTGCCTAATCAAAACTGTTATTTGGCATTGTTAGATTCTTTTCATCAGTTAATTACTCATTGTAATCGTAGTCACATAAATTTGTCCATTTTAATTAAATGAATATTTGTTATTTATTTGATTAAAAGCACACTATCCATCAGTTAATTAAATTAACATTTGATTAATTCATCTTCAAATATTCTCCTATTAATTAAATAAATTATTCAATTTATTTCAATTAATTCATTAAACCAAATTCACAATCAATTATTTAAAAGAATAAATCCTATTTATTTAATTTAATCCTCTTTCTTCTTTTAAATAAATAATTAAAAACATTTATTTAAATCATTTAACCCCTCACCCCCCCCCCCCCAACTTGCATTTTCCTACAAATGCAAGTTGTAATTTATAAGTTGAAATAAATTAATTTTATTTTAATTTAAATCCTATTTTCCCTCACCCACCAAATCCACTTGCACTCCTAAGTCCCCTTCTAGACCCTTCTAACCATTTTCTAATCTTTCCTGATTAGCCTAATCCATCCCCTAAATATTGTCACATTCCTAAGCAACTTGGAGTCACTTCTCAAAGACTCCAAAGTCTTTGAAAAGCATTAATTGCTTTGTGTGTTCAACAATTTAACCTCTAAAGTCTTCCAAACCACTTATGGCCCGTACATGACCATTAATGGTTAAATCCACTTGCACCCATGGTTAGGGACTTTGACCCCTAACTCAACCCTCATGTGACTCATGTGTCTCCTCAAACATTTGTTGCTTTGACCGTGGTTATCCTCACTAACTCTTGTACAAGAGTTTATCCATTGGATAAAAGCATTATTCTTTGGATAATGAATTTATTTACTCAACCCAACCTTAACCTTAACTCCCAAGTTAACCCTCGGGTCATGTCAATCATTTAATGTTTATTCCCTCTCCTCTCAACTCATCTCATGTTGATGCTTGTCATCTTGAGATTTGGTTGAAAGTCCTCACATGGATTGAATATCATTCAATCCTAACCCTTGTTGAGATTACTCAATCTCAACCATCCATTGCTCCATTTTACCTATAAATAGAGCTCACATTCCTCATTTTAAAATCCTTTAGCATTCTCAAGCATTTACATTATAGTCATTTCTAGAGAGCATTTAGCATAAATCCATCATATTCGCTCTTTTGGTTTAAAATCAACACTAGCTAAATAGACAATTTCTCATTTTAGCTCTTGTTCACATTTGCATAACATTTTAGAATAATCATTATTTCAATCTTGAATCTCCATAAGACATCCATAGTGCAAAAAGTTGTTGAGAGCTACACTAATTTGGAACTTGGAGAGGAGAGGAACAAGGAAGGAGAACCTATCAACATGGTAGAGAGCATATAGAGATGTTTGGTTACATTTTGTAGATTTATTATGCTTTTTATCTATTTCGTAGTGTCTTTCTTGATATGCTTGTTTAGGAAAGTGTTTTTCTTATGATTTCTAACACTAACAATTTGGCTTTCTTGTTGTTTGTGTTGTTTTGTTATCATGACTAACCTTCCCATTTTGTAGAGCATCATTTGGTGAACTCGACGTGAATCGAAGAACAAAATTTTGAAACTACTAACTTGTTTGATTGTTTTGCTTGACACACAGGTCGTGCTTTGGCGCTTTTATTCGCGCTTTAGCACTATCATTATTTGGTCTTCTAGCGCTTTTGTTTCTACAATAGCGCTATTGTCCAAAATTTGCATTGTTGTCTATAGTCCAGTGCTTTTGTCTCTTAATTAGCACTTTTATTTCTGTATTAGCGTGTTTGTCTTTCGGTCTAAATATTTTCTTTTGGCGCTTTTGTCCTTAGTTTCACGTTTTTGTGTTAAGTAGCGCTTTTGTTTTTACACAGAGTAGCGCTATTGTAACAGAGCGTTGTAAAAATAGGCCTTGTAACTGATAAATTAAATTTTCTTAGGCTTGTGGAAGCCCACCATGTGTTCGGATTTTACTAATTTTTTGTTTCTTGTGCAGGTTGAACTAACCCTTTTTATTGCTTAAAATTCTCTTTTCTTGATTTCATTGCAAGTTAAAACAAACTCAAACACTTCATTTGGTGCTTAAAATCAAAATTTTCATTTGGTGCTCTAAAACTCACAAACAAATTTTGTTTTTCATGCAAGATAGGCAACTTGAACACTTCCATTTTGGTGCTTAAAATCAACTTGAACACTTCCATTTTGGTGCATAAAAATCAACTTCAAACACTTCATTTTTGGTGCCTAAAACTCAACAAAAACAACTTTTGATTTCGTTGCATCAATTCAAGTTAAAAATCACAATCCACACTTGGTTTTTGAACAAATAAAAAGAACAATCAACTTGTCTCATTTTGCAAAGCGATTTACTTCAAGCAAACGTGTTTTTCATTAAGTTGACCAGGATTTCATTTTCCCAGTTTACTCAACATTTTGCCTTTGGAGTTAAAAAGAACACCATGATTATTGGAGCAACATCTCCAAATAGTTAGATCATCATTGCAATGATAAGTTAAAAAGAACAAGTGTATTTTGTGTTTGGCACACTTGTGCAAAAGAGTTTGTCGAGTGGTCCTACTTCTAACACACACTATCCTCTCCCTTGGCTTTCGTGGTCTTAGGTGTGAGAGAAAAGTGTTAGTAACACTCAAATTTTATCTTTTTAAGAGAGGTCTGTCAAGAGACATCACTCTTGGGAACGACCTCATGCGGTAAATCCTTTGAGCCGTTATATAAATCAAGTGTGAGGGAAAGTTGTAGCCTTGGGTATAGATATTCCTATAGTGTAACTTGCCAAAAGGACAAATGGGCCCCACCACAAGTTACAAGGCTCTTAAGTGAGTCATTGCAGAATGAACTTATGTCCCAAAACATCAAAAATTACTAAACACCTTTAAGTAGTAGCCCACCCGTTCTATTGATTGAGGATATTTGTGATAAATTCATTGCAAGAGCATAGAAGGTTTTGCTCTCAAGATACTCACCATACATATTTCTTTGAGTAGAAACATAACTTTTTGAAAGGTTACTTGTAGCTCGATAAAAGTGGTGACTCCCCCATCATAGGGATCATGTATTTGTTATGCTTGTGCAAGACTTGGTATATCACATCCTTGCCTACCCCAGCGGGATTCATAAGGTATGTAGTACCAAAGTTGAAGAAATATCAAGATGTGGGCTGAAATTATCACAACTGCCATTTGACCTTAGGGATAAAGAGTGTTTGAAGTGTTTTTGTTTTTGAGTCGAGACCAATGAAAATTGAGCCGACTTCAGGCTTTGGAAAACACCTAAAATACATTTGAATGAAAGGGTCATAAAAAGTCCAAAGACTGGGTTGATCTAAACCCATACTTGTGCCTTTTGAGGCAACATTTTTGTGTTTGTGTGCTTGCTTTGTTTTCTTGTCAAAGAAACATCAAAAATCAGTTCCAAAAACAAGTATTCATCCAACACAAACATTTTCAAAAACAAGCACAAATGACAAAAGTGTCAAACTATATGACTATTCTTCATATCTTAAGAAAGAGGAATCTTTATCAACATGTCAACTTGAAAAGAAGACCATTGAGCTCAAAGGCTTTTATCAAAAGGAGGAAATTCTTCTATCTTAATAGACAAATCTTTGTCTCTCATAGAGCTTTCTTACGTCACATGCATCTATATCTTCAAGGAAAATCAAACGAATTTGATCAAGAGTCTCTAAACCATAGAGCTTTTACTCAATATAAAGGTTTGAGTTATCACAAGAACAAAGGAGGCAAAATCAATCCTAACTTCTTTCAAGACATTTGCATCACATATAACGTAGCTCGAGAAGAACCACCAACTCCTGAAAGAGAAGAGGAAGAATTTGTCCCCTATGTAACACGGAGTTTTTATTGAAGTTAGCATCTCATCCATTCTCACATTCACACATCATCAATCCATTCCAATTCTCAAAACATCAAGAGGTTTTTGTCTTAAGTTCTATTTCGATATTGCTTGAATCAAACACAATATATCACTTTTTAGAGTGTCTCAACATCTAGGATAAACTCATCCTAAGAGGCATTTTTATTCAGGTTAAAATTGGTCTATGAGTGAATCCTCTCATTACTAGGTAGTTGGGTCTGTAACACATCTTAGATCTCTCTAAACCTTATCACATCAAATATTATCAACAAAACACAACAAGCAATTCAAGGAAGAACTTTGATAACATCTACCTTTAGTGCTAGGGATCTGTATGCAAAACACTTCACCAAAAATCAATCTTTCATTCCATCACCAACTCGTCATCATTTTCATCAAACTTCAATAACAACTTATAAACAAAATGGCTCAAACAAGATCAAGGTCTAGACAACAAGAAAATTGAAAAAAAAAAAAAAGAGGAGGAAAATATCAATCAATTCCAAGAAGCCCTTGGAGGAAACGCAAATGATCAAAATCCAAGTACTCCTACTCTTGTGGCAATAGAAAGGGCACAATAAAACCCCCTCTTTAATAGACTTTTTGACGAAATACTCAGGAGCAATGTTGATGCTCACTTTTTAAGACTTGCTCAAGAGGGAGCTAAACTACCCTCTGACTTTGATATTGTACAACTAAGGCAAGCATCAAAATGCCAAAGTCGTAATGAGTATGAAAGAGGTCGAGATCACATCAGATACAACCTTCATCAAGGTAATCCCCCACCTCCTCCTCCTCCAAATGACATTGACATGTTGCGGCAACAAGTTGAGAATCTCACCCAACAACTTCATAGTGGTGTGAAAACTAATCAGTTTTCACTTAATGACATTTGTCCCTATCCCTTTGATAGGAATCTTCATATGCCACCTTTTCCAGGAGGGTTTGAAACACCCAAGTTTGAAAAGTACCGAGGAAAAGGAGATCCTCGTGATCATGTTAGAGAATTCCATTCCGCTTGCCTAGAAGTGGCATACGAGGACACATACCTAATGCGACTTTTTCCCCGAAGTTTGGGAGTAACAACCACATCATGGTTTTCCCGACTACCAGGTGGCATTAGGACCTTTGAAGAACTATTCCAGAAGTTTCTAGCACACTACTCACACAACATTGAACGTGATATCACAATGGCTGATCTATGCAACACTAAACAAAAGCTAGGAGAACTATTTTCAGTCTTTCTGTAATGATGGTGTCAAATGTCCAGCAGACGTTCTCTTCAGTTACCCGAACAAGAATTGGTGGAAATATTTATTTCCAATTTAAATGACGAAATGGAATTTCACCTAGACGTAAAAGACACAGATTCCTTCAATGACGTGATCACCAAAGGTTTAAAATGTGAGCGGGCTCACATGAAAAAAGGACTTATCAAGATATATAATGAGTCAAAGGATGGCCCTCGCCCATGCTTCAATAGCGATAAGCCTAACTTCTGGAACAAAAACAAAAATATCGTCAATGATGGGGTTGTGGATGCAAGAACTATCAAAAGTGCACAACCTATGGTCTGATTTGTAGGACAGAACCCCCCACCCAAGAATAACAAAGTTGCTCCTCCAAATCAAGGATGCAACATACCTCAAGAGTAACCCATACAACGTCAACAAAATTTTTAACCAAAATGAACATACACTCCCTTAGGGGAACCCATTGAAACAATGTTACATCAATTGGTTTCTTCAAATCTGGTAACCTTACCCAAAACATCAAATTACGAACCTTAGGTCAAACCTTCATGGTGGAGGGATACTAAACATTGCCATTTCCATCAAGGGAAAGGGCATAAGACAAGCAATTATCACAAATTGAAAGACCTTATTCAAGATCTTATTGACCGAGGTGAGATTGAAATCGAAGGACACGACCCAAAAACAACAAAAAATGATCATCTCATGTTCAAAAATCCACTTCCATCACAAGATCAAAGGGGTCGTTCCACTTCAGGGAGAAACATAGATACCACTAATTATACGTGAGCCGCATATAATTACACTGTGAATCGCCTATATGATGTCAGTGGACAAATTGCAACTATTACCATCAAAAATCCTAGCTCCACCTGCAATATTGTTACACATCACGACAAGATCACCATAAAAGCAGCTTCGCAAGGCACCACATCTATCCCAAAGCAGTATAACCTTGTGGACTAATTAGATAAAACGCCTGCACCGATATCTATCTTAGAGCTATTGCGCCTATCTCCATCTCATAAAACAATCTTGGATCAAGCTCTCCAAGAGGCGTCAGTTCCTACAAACCTAAATACATATCAGTTCCAAGCCATGGTTGGCAATCTAAGTTCATCACCTTGTCTCACTTTCTCTGAAAGTGACAACACATCCTTCCAGCAACCTCATAACGCCTCACTCCACATTGAAGGATTTATCAATCAACATAGGATCAAGTGAGTCTTGATTGACAATGGAGCAGGCCTGAATATCTATACACTACAATTGGTCACAGCCTTGGGATATGCAATTAAATCAGTGGATCCCCGTAAGAAGATAACAATCAAAGCCTATTATGATGCAGAGCATTCATATAAAGGAGTTGTTGTGCTACCAATTCGAGTGGGCCCCGTGGTGAAACACATCATATGTCAAGTTCTGGACCTTCCTCTATTGTATAATTTATTGTTAGGAAGACCCTGGATACACGCCATGCAAGCCATTCCATCCACTTACCATCAATGTATCAAGTTTCCCCATAATGGTCTGAAAATTACAATCCTGGGAGATGCAAATCCCTTTGCATATTGTCATAATATAAGTTATCAACCAGAGATTACTGTTCCCAACAACAGAGAAGCCATCTCATCCACATCATATATAAGTTCAGCCTCTCTTTCCACTTCAAGCACCACTATACCCAAGCAAGAGAAGCTCAAGATGAAAATAGCAGAGGAAGGTCCTAGGGAGTACAATTTAAGCCAACTCTTTTGTGTTGGACAAATGCCTACTTCTCCTAGAACTCAAGGAAATCTCAACGGTTACTTCAAACACCACTGGTCCAGCCAGCATGCACTTTGACACCTTTTATCCTTGGAAAGAGTTGAGAAGAAGAGACTAGAGATGAGGACTTAGCAGAATGGATCTACAAAGATCCTATCATCGTGGACATCCCACAAGCTAAGCTTCCCACTGATCAATATGGAAAAGGCCTTCTCATTATGCAAAGAATGGGTTATGATGGTCAGAGTGCTTTGGGACCTTACAAGCAAGGAAGACATGAGCCATTCCAGTCGGAGTTAAAGCCCAAAGATAACACAGGCTTAGGCTTTCAAAAGGAGATCCTTCCTAAACTTAGATTCAAAGGAAAACCTAGCAAACCTCTATATCAACCTACTAGAAAGAGATCACCTTTGGTTATATCAACAACAC
This sequence comes from Cryptomeria japonica, assembly GCF_030272615.1. Lineage (NCBI taxonomy): Eukaryota > Viridiplantae > Streptophyta > Pinopsida > Cupressales > Cupressaceae > Cryptomeria > Cryptomeria japonica. The sequence continues at coordinate 883,885,916 of NC_081414.1, forward strand.
TGTACACCATAGAAACTACCCCACTGAGGCTAAAAATCCCAACAATATCATCTATGACACTAATCATCCCACCAATCAAACCAGCAACCCCATCAGTAGCAACCATAATATCAATAACACCATTAGCAGCAACAACTATATCAGAATTCCCAACAGTATCAACAACACTCGCAATTCCAGCAGAAGCAAAAGATTCAACACTACCAATACTCCCTGTATCGGATTCATTGATCCCCATAATTCTTCCTGCAGCACCGATCATTTCATCTATAAAGGTACATCAGTCGATCACACCTGTAGTATTCAACTCAAAGGATATCCTAGCATGGTATAGTAATTGGCTACTGGAAAGCGACTCAGAGACCGACTCGCATGACTGAGAATTTGATTTGGTACAACTTAATACTTCAGATGAGGAAGACACATCACTACCTCCACCTCACAAAGCATCCCCATTTACGGAGAAGCATAGATAATGACCTCTTGGGTTCCTGAACTGGAAACTTCTTCCACAGACCCTACGTCACATCCTACGCCTGATTCTAACAGGGAGAGTACCATCAACAACCTTTACCACAATGTCTTAACCCTCACTGACACATCTAACGAACTTAACCTAATCATTGAGGTAATGCCCATTATCCATCCTGAACTCATCGAATGGAACCAACCTAATCCCCCATGCCTTGACCACTTCCAAAACAACAAGGCAATCATTGACTTTTTGGAACTACGGGATAACATACCAAGCGGGGATCAAAAACCTAGATTCGCCATAGAACTTAATAGAGCAACATACTTTGGGGTGGATGCCAAACCTTTTAGCTGCAAAAATTTAACAATAAAACATGGATCTTCCAGTGAAAACCACACTGTGGCACTATTTGATCCCACAAAAGTAAAGAGAAAGAGCGTATCCAATGGTGAAAACCTCTCCGAGGTGCCTAAGGATGAAAAGTTTAACATTCTCCCCTCCAGTACACAGCAGGAACGATCAACCATTCTCATCGAGGAAACCAAAGAATACAACGTGGGGACTCCTGAAACTCCTCACCACATACATCTGGCATCTCTTTTGACTCCAGAGGAACAACCTAAGTTTGTCGAACTCTTCCAAAAGTGCCAGATTAACTTTGCATGGTCATATGCAGACATACCTGGTCTTGATCCAGATTTAGTCATGCATCACCTCACTATCGCAGAAGGAGCCAAACCTGTCAAGAAGAAACTTTGCAAGATGCATCCCCAGATTGCGGTACTAGTCAAAGCAGAACTTAAGAAACTCCTGGATGTTGGTTTCATTAGACCAATTGATTATGCATAATGGATCTCCAATATTGTTCCCGTCGGCAAACCAAATGGGGGCATCTATATCTATACTGACTTCAAAGATCTGAACAAAGCATGTCCTAAGGATGACTTCCCCCTACCAAACATCGACATAATCGTAGACCTAACAGTAGGACATGTCATTCTTTCTCTCATGGATAGCTTTTTAGGGTACAATCAGATAAAGATCACACCAAAGGATCAACATAAGACAACCTTCACATGTCTATGGGGCACATACAACTGGAATGTAATGCCTTTCGGTCTAAAAAATGCAGGAGCGACCTACCAACGAGCAATGACCACTATCTTCCATGATATGATGCATACCATAATGGAAGATTATGTTGACGACTTACTGGCAAAATCACTGACAAGAGAAGATCATCTGGACATATTAGAGAAAATATTTGATAGACTGGAACACTATCATGTGCGACTCAACCCAAAGAAATGTGTCTTTGGAGTAACCTCAGGTAAGCTTCTAGGATACATTGTCTCAAGCAAAGGTATTGAGGTCGATCCTGCAAAGGTCAAGGCAATTATGGACATGCCACCTCCAAAGAACATCAGTCAACTAAGGACATTACAAGGGTGGCTACAATCCCTCTGAATATTCATTACACAACTGGCAGATAAGTGTCACCCCTTTATGCACCTGTTACACAAGAACATCCGCTTTCAATGGGATGCTAGATGCCAGCAAGCATTCCAGATGCTTAAAGACTATCTCATGACTACACCATTGTTGATCCCACTAGATCCAAATAAACCCCTATTTCTTTATATCTCATCAACAAATACAACATTGGGAGCGTTATTGGCTCAACACAATGCATAAGGGAAAGAGTGTGTTGTTTACTACATCTCTCGCACACTGGTCGGCTATGAACTCAATTACACACCTATTGAGCGAGCTTGCCTAGCAGTAATCTTGGCAGCCACTAAACTGAGACACTATTTATTGACACATAAAGTACAACTCATTGCTAAAATTGATCCACTGAAGTACTTACTCAGCAAAGCAGCATTGACTAGTCGCTTGGCCAAGTGGGTGATGATTCTAAGTGAATTTGACATCGAGTATGTTGACCGTAAGGCTGTCAAGGGTCAAGCTATTACAGATCAGTTGGCCGATGCACCTCTCATAGGCGATCATCCTCTCATTTCCAATTTTCCAGATGAAGAGATATTCATGATCACAACAACACAACCATGGAAACTGTACTTTGATGGTTCATACACTAGACATGGCTCGAGGGCAAGCATTCTGTTTATCACACCTCAAGGTGACAACATCCCGAAGTCTTACACGCTCACATTTCCATGTACGAACAACATAGCCGAATATGAGGCCTTGATTACAGGACTCAGACTAGCCATACAATGGAAATTGAAAGAGTTAGAGCTATATGGCGACTCTCAACTGGTCATCCGACAAGTCACAGATGAATATAAAACCAAGGATGACAAACTCATGCCGTACAAACAAATGGTGGACAGTTTAAAAGCATCATTTACTACTATCACCTTTGAGCAGATAACCAGGGACCAGAATCAAGCCGTTGACGCTATGGCAACCATTGCATCTCTCCTAGATCTTCCACATAATTCAACACACTACGAGTTCTTGCTCGCACAACTTTGGATTCCCGCTTATGATATCCTCGAATCTGAGATGATATGTCACCTTATTGGTTATGAATCCCTATGGTACGGTGAGTTCTACACCTATCTACTCAATCACACATTTCTTCCTTACCAATTGAATAACCAACGTAAAACCTTCATTTGCCAAACCGCTCGATATACCATTATTGCTGAAACCCTATATCGACGCAGTCTTCATGGTACTCTCCTTCGACGTTTGGAACAAGATGAGATAACAAAGGCCTTGGAAGAGGTACATGAAGGAATTTGTGGAACTCATGCAAGCGGTCCTTCACTAGCCAAAAAGATCATATGAGTTGGATACTATTGGCCATCCATGGAAAAAGACTCCTACTATTTTATCAGAAAATGCAAGAAATGCCAAATTCATGGAGACCTAATACATGCACCAGCACAAGAATTGCAACCAATCACAACACCATGGCCTTTTTGTTAATGGGGACTTGACCTTGTGGGTAAAATCCATCCATCTTCATCCAACGGCCACAAATTCATCATTATCGCTACTGAATACTTCACAAAGTGGATCGAAGTTGTTCCACTTACCCAAGTCACCGACAAGCAGATCGCCTCATTCATCCTAAATTACATCATCTACCGGTATGGTGTACCCATGTCCATCATCACAGATAACGACCTTCCTTTCAAAAACTAGGATGTTCGTGAACTCTGTGAGAAATTTCATATCCAACACTGCTTTCCACTCCTTATTACCCACAAGGCAATGGTCAGGACAAAGCATCAAACAAGAACATATTGATAATCCTCAAGAAGGCAATCAATGATGTCGGCCATGATTGGCTTGTTCAACTAAATCCAACACTATGGGCGTATCAAACTAGTATTCAAACCCCTGCAGGCGCAACTTCTTACTCACTAGTCTATGGTGCAGAATCCATCCTTCCTATTGAGGTTGAGATACCATCTCTACAGGTTTCCTTGCATAAACTCATAGATAACGAAGCATACAGAGTATCATGTCTTCAAGACTTGGAACTACTTGATGAGAAACGACAAGCTGCATACAATCACCTCAAAGCCTATCAGTAGTGCATGAGCAGAAGCTACAATCACCGAGTTAGACCTCATACATTTGAGGTAGGTGATCTTATTCTTAGAGAGAATCCGCGAAACCAACCCAACCGAGAACATCAGGGAAAGTTTGAATCAAATTGGTTAGGTCCATATGTTATCACTATTGTCTTTGGGTCTGGGGCATATCAGTTGGCTACTTCAGAAGGAGAACCGTTAGTAGATCCAATCAACAACATGCACCTCAAACAGTTTTATACATAAGCTGTGTAGGGCATCAGGCTCCCATACATACCAGCAAAAATACCAAAAACATTCAGATAAATGTCCTAAAGAAAATACAAACATATCAAAATAGTAAAGAAAAATCATCCATCCAAATGGTGAACAACCACTCTGGTGGCTCCATTGTCTTTCAGACTTGTTGTGATTACATTCATTTCATCCATTCATCCCTTCGTCAAAGCCATGACTTATTATTGATCTGCAATCAAGGATAGTATTTCATGCGTCTTGCATCCCGCTTCTTCATAGTCATGCCTACACTGGGGGCAATGCCCTTAAACCTGTTGATGGAAGTGGATGACATTTTCTTTGACAAGAAAATTTTGTTTAAGATATCAAATACTTGGTTGATTTGTAGGTTATTCATTCATTTATATCTATTAAGTTCCTACGCTACTCCGAGATATCCACAAGTGATTAGAGTGGTCGAGATGGTTCCTAAGCATTGTTTGTATGTCTTCTGTGAATTATTCCAATGAAGTTCTAGGGCATGTGCTAATGGTGTCTACGTGGGAAGCTCACTAAGCTACGTGATCATATGCAAAATATAGTCATGGATCACTATGGCTTGTTGACTACATTGTATACCTCAAGCATGAACCATTATTGAGGGTCCATATTCTTTATTCTTTATTTATGTTGTTTGTTTGTAGGTACAATGCTCCATCCTTGGTTCCTACTACCTCATCCAAGTTCGATATTACCATGCTCAATGATGAAAAATAAAGCACTATGGATCGTCATTTCATATCATCTGTATATATTGCATTCTACCCATCCATACATTCATAATAGTTGCATATCATGCTTACATAGTCATAGCAGTGCATATTCTATTTCACTCTTCTACCATAGGACTCGGACCTAGGTCCTCCATATCTTCTATCTAACATTGAATCCTCCCCCTCACCCTCCCTATCTTGGTCATTATCATAATCCTTTCATCGTTTCATCAACCCAATCAAGCCACGTTCATCACCATCCATCTCTAAACAGGACGGACTGTGTTTCCCATCCTAAGTCAACCCAATCAAGCCAATTACTCTATCTACACAGGCACATTGACTCACACACACCTAGACTATCAACAAATACTCTGATCAAGTATCTTTGGGTCTCAACATGTAATCGATCATGGTAAACCTAGACTACAACAGACATTTCAAATAATGACCTAGTCTCAACGGGGCTACTATGATTCATCACAACCATCCATCACACGCACATACTATCATTTGATCAACCAATCAAACACAATCCAACGAACAATTACATCAATTGTCTAAGTCTCAACGAGTATTTTGCTTCATATACCTTGACTTCATCGGGCAATTACATCAAATGTCTAAGTCACATCAGGTCACTTTGATTCACTTGCTCAAACTTTATCCTGTCCAAGCGACCAACTGACATCAACTGTCACGCTTTGACTCGACTGAGGTAATTAAACCAATTGCACCATATTGTTCAACCAATTTTAATCAATTGTATAGCATCACTTGAAAGCACAACCACCACATTTTCACTGTATCTCCTGCATGACCTAAGGGTACTCACTGGCTTAATGTTTGTCCATATTCACTCCGATTTCTTCTATTCTTTCACTGATATTACTTATTTCTTCTCTTCTACCTCCCCGCCAATTTTCATTCTTTTTCGAGAGATCGCCCAATTTTTCAAAATTTTTGGCCCATCTCTCGAGGGGGCATACCACCCGTTAAATTAACATTTTATGGGGCATATTTCTTCACACCTATTTTTCTTTCTTTGAAATGACGCGATAAACTACACTGTCTCAAAGAGGGGCAAATGTAGTCACATAAATCTGTCCATTTTAATTAAATGAATATTTGTTATTTATTTGATTAAAAACCCACTATCCATCAGTTAATTAAATTAACATTTAATTAATTCATCTTCAAATATTCTCCTATTAATTAAATAAATTATTCAATTTATTTCAATTAATTCATTAAACCAAATTCACAATCAATTAAAAGAATAAATCCTATTTATTTAATTTAATCCCCTTTCTTCTTTTAAATAAATAATTAAAAACATTTATTTAAATCATTTAACCCCCCCCGCCCCTGCCCACTTGCATTTTCCTACAAATGCAAGTTGCAACCACAAGTTGAAATAAATTAATTTTATTTTAATTTAAATCCTATTTTCCCTCACCCACAAAATCCACTTGCACTCCTAAATCCCCTTCTAGACCTTTCTAACCACTTTCTAATCATTCCTAATTAGCCTAATCCATCCCCTAAATATTGTCACATTCCTAAGCAACTTGGAGTCACTTCTCAAAGACTCCAAAGTCTTTGAAAATCATTAATTGCTTTGTGTGTTCAACAATTTAACCTCTAAAGTCTTCCAAACCACTTATGGCTCTTACATGACCATTAATGGTTAAATCCACTTGCACCCATGGTTAGGACTTTGACCCCTAACTCAACCCTCATGTAACTCATGTGTCTCCTCAAGCATTTATTGCTTTGACCATGGTTATCCTCACTAACTCTTGCACAAGAGTTTATCCATCAGATAAAAGCATTATTCTTTGGATAATGAATTTATTTACTCAACCCAACCTTAACCTTAACTCCCAAGTTAACCCTCAGGTCATGTCAAGCATTTAATGCTTATTCCCTCTCCTCTCAACTCATCTCATGTTGACACTTGTCATCCTGGGATTGGGTTGAAAGTCCTCACATGGATTGAATACCATTCAATCCTGACCCTTGTTGAGATTACTCAATCTCAACCATCCATTGCTCCATTTTACCTATAAATAGAGATCACATTCCTCATTTTAAAATCCTCCAGCATTCTCAAGCATTTACATTATAGTCATTTCTAGAGAGCATTTAGCATAAACCCATCATATTCACTCTTTTGGTTTAAAGTCAACACTAGCTAAATAGATAATTTCTCATTTTAGCTCTTGTTCACATTTGCATAACATTTTAGATTAATCATCTTTCATCTTGATCCTCCATAAGGCATCCATAGTGCAAAAAGTTGTTGAGAGCTACACTAATTTGGAACTTGGAGAGGAGAGGAACAAGGGAGGAGGAGCTACGAGCATGGTAGAAGACATTTGGAGATGTGTTCTTGCATTTATATTCATAGTTAAATGATTTACTTTGTTTTTAGTGTCTCTCTTGGTATGCCTGCTTAGACTAGTTTTTGGTTGATTAACACTAACTCTGTTGGCATTTTTGATGTTCATGTTGTGATTGTCATTGATGGACACACACTTGCTTTGAGATCCCCTTTATATGTATGAGCTAGAGCTCAACTGGTATGTGTTCCAACCGGTATGTTGTATTCTAGTCTTTAGACTATTGGTGATTTTGCAGAATGTGTTTCCCGGTCTGAAGCGGCATGTTGACCCCAAGCAGTTCATAGATCTCAAGTGGTACGAGGGAGAAAAGCGGCATAACACATTCTTACTAGTCTTCATTTTTGTCAAATCGGCAACCAGTATTTTGTATGAACCGGTAATACTCTGTGATGAGTTACTAACCGACATTTTGTGATGAGTTACCAATCCACCGATTGTTTGACGGTGCTGACATACTGACGGTGCTTTTTGTGTCGTGTTACTGAGTATGTCTAGATTCATTGAACCTAGGAAATTGTAATGTAATCCTATTGGACCGACATGAAATTAGATTCCTTTAAAAGGACATCATGTCTAGGGTTTTAGGTTGTTGCTGAAAGGGTTTATGTTGTGACTAGGGTTTAAGGTGGTTGTTGAGTTGTTGTAAGAGCGATCTTATCTGAGAAGATCAAGTTGTAACTGAGAGAGAGATAAGAAGACTGAAGTAATGCTGGAATGCATTAGCAGTGAGCTATATTGGATCTAACCAAGCAGTTTGTGCTATTAGATAGATCGAACACTTGTTGATTACTCACATCTTTGACAGGTCTGTAGCCCTTAACTGGGTAGGCCCAAAAGCCTTTTGTAAAATCCTCTAACAAGGTGGTTCACTTTTGTGAATCTAAAATCCTCTAGCAAGGCACTCTTTAATCAGACTTATCTCCTAATAGAGATTGAGATTCCTAACAGGATCTGTTCTGGTGAAGAACATTGTTAGACCTTAACCGGTCTGGTTTCTATTCTGCAGATAGTGACTTGTGAGTTCCATCTCACCGTGGTTTTTCCCATTTGGGTTTCCACGTTAAATATATTGTGTTATGGTTGTATTGCTTTTGTGGGTGAATGCTTTATTTGCATTTTGGTTTGCATGTGTGACAACCAGTATAGAAGATGAAAGGTTGAAATAATTTACATTAGTAAAGTTGTGTCTGGAAATAACTAGAGAAGAAATACCTAAGATTTTGGGACTTGTAAAGGAAAACTTTTGGAGCAAGCATAGAGTGAATAAAATAATGTTTAGAAGGGTAGACAGAGTAGTGAAAGACACTGAAGGTATTTTGAGGAAAATTTCAAAATAAAATAACTATCAAGTTATTTCGGAGAAGGACTTCCAGCCGGAAGATGGGTAAGTGCACAAAGTTGTGTCCACTTAGTGTGGAAGTTTTACACTTAGAAAAAAAAGGAAAATCTCATGGAATGCATGAGAAACGAAATGGGATCTCATTTCACGTCGAGATCTCAAGCCTAAATTTGAAATGGGATCCCATTTAGCTTCAGGATCCCGAGCCTAGATCTAAGAAACAGGATCCCATTTCAAAAACAAAATGGGATCCCGTTTCCTTTATAAAAATAATAATAATAATAATAATTTTATTTTTATTTTTTTAATAAAAAATACAAGCTATATATACATGAAATATAAAATTTATATATAAGTCACATTTCTCTTTATCTTTTTTTTCCTATCTCACTTTGTCCCCTCTCTCCCAAAATCTAAAATTGTCTCTACCTCTCTCTCACATCCTTAACTCTTTACTCTTTATCTTCGCTATCTCCATACACCTCCCCTTACCCCCTACCTACCTATATATTTCTCTATATATGCATCTCTACCTCTCTCTTAACGTACCATCTCTCTCTCCCAACCAACTTATATTTCTTTACATATGTCATAATAGGTCCTACTAAGGGGTCTTATGTCATAATAGGTCCTAGTAAGAGGTATAATTCTTAATAGATCCTCTTAAGGGGTCTTATGACATAATAGGACCTATTATGTCATAATAGGTCGTATTTTGTCATAATAGGACCTATTATGTCACAATGGGGCCTATTATGACATAATAGGTTGCATTATGACATTATAGGTCCTCTTATGACATAATACCCCTTAACAAGTTCTAGTAAGGGGTATAAAGTCATAATAGGTCTTCTTAAGGGGTTTTATGATATAATATGACCTATGTTGTCATAATAGGACCTATGATGACATAATAGGACCTATTGCATCATCATAGATCTTATTATGTCATTATTAGTCCTATTATGACACAATACCCTTTAACGGGTCCTACAAAGGGGTATAATGTCATAATAGGTCCTCTTAAGGGGTCTTATGACATTATAGGACCTATTATGACATAATAGGTCCTAGTATGTGATAATCGATCTTATTATGTCATAATAGATCCTACTAAGGGGTCTTATGCCATAATAGGTCATGTTAAGGGGTCTTATGACATAATAGGTCGTATTATGTCGCAATAGGACCTATTATGGCATAATAAGTCGTATTATCACATTATAGGTCCTATTATGTCACAATGTGACCTATTATGACATAACATGTCGTATCATGACATTATAGGTCATATTATGTCACAATAGGTCTTGTTATGACATAATACCCCTTAACTCTCTCCAAAAGTACCATCTATCTCTCTCAACCGACTTATCTTTTTCTACATATGTCATAATAGGTCTTATTGAGGGGTCTTATGTCATAATAGGTCATAGTAAGAGGTATAATGTCATAATAGGTCCTCTTAAGGGGTCTTGTGACATAATAGGTCGTATTATGATATAATAGGTCGTATTATGACATAATAGGTCGTATTATGTTATAATAGGACCTATTATGTCACAATGGGACCTATTATGACATAATAGGTCCTATTATGTCACGATAGGTCCTATTATGATATAATACCCATTAACAAGTCCTAGAAAGGGGTATAAAGTCACAATAGGTCCTCTTAAGGGGTTTTATGATATAATATGACCTATGATGTCATAATATGACCTATGATGTCATAATAGGACCTATGATGACATAATAGGACCTATTACATCATCATAGATCCTATTATGTCATTATTAGTCCTATTATGACATAATACCCTTTAACAGGTCCTAGTAAGGGGTATAATGTCATAATAGGTCCCCTTAAGGGGTCTTATGACATAAAAAGACCTATCATGACATGACAGGTCCTCTTAAGGGGTCTTATGATATTATATGATCTATTATGACATAATAGGTCCTATTATGTGATAATCAACCCTATTATGTCATAATAGGTCCTACTAAGGTCCATCTTATGTCATAATAGGTCCTAGTAAGAGGTATAATGTCATAATAAGTCCTCTTAAGGGGTCTTATGACATAATAGGACCTATTATGACATAATAGGTCCTATTATGTGATAATCTATCATATTATGTCATAATAGGTTCTACTAAGGGGTTTCATGTCATAGTAGGTCCTAATAAGAGGTATAATGCCATAATAGGTCTTCTTAAGGGGTCTTATGACATAATATGACCTATTATGACACAATAGGTCGTATTATGTCACAATAGGACCTATTATATCACAATAAGACATAGTATGTCATAATAGGTCATATTATGACATTATAGGTCCTATTGTGTCACAATAGGTCCTGTTATGACATAATACCCCTCAACTCTATCTAAACATGCCATCTCTCTCTTCCAACCAACTTATCTTTCTCTACATATGTCATAATAGGTCCTACTAAAGGGTCTTACGTCATAATAGGTCCTCTTAAGGGGTCTTATGATATAATAGGTCGTATTATGACATAATAAGTCGTATTATGTCATAATAGGACCTATTATGTCACAATGGGACCTATTATGTCACAATGGGACCTATTATGACATAATAGGTTGTATTATGACATTATAGGTCCTATTATGTCGCAATAGGTCCTATTATGACACAATACCCCTTAACGTGTCCTGGTAAGGGGTATAAAGTCATAATAGGCCCTCTTAAGGGGTTTTATGATATAATATGACCTATGATGTCATAATAGGACCTGCGATGACATAATAGGACCTATTACACCATCATAGATCATATTATGTCATAATTGGTCCTTTTATGACATAATACCTTTTAATAGATCCTACTGAGGGGCATAATGTTATAATAGGTCCTCTTAAGGGGTCTTGTAACATAATAGGACCGATTATGACATAACAGGTTTTCTTAAGGGTTCTTATGACATTATAGGACCTATATGACATAATAGGTCCTATTATATGATAATTGATCCTATTATGTCATAATAGGCCCTACTAAGGGGTCTTATGTCATAATAGGTCCTGGTAAGAGGTATAATGTCATAATAGGTCCTCTTAAGGGGTATTATGACAAAAGGACCTATTATGACATAATAGGTCGTATTATGACATTATAGGTCCTATTATGTCACAATAGGTCTTGTTATGACATAATACCCCTTAACAAGTCCTACTAAGGGGTATAAAGTCATAATAGTTCCTCTTAAGGGATTTTATGACATAGTATGACCTATGATGTCATAATAGGACGTATGATGACGTGATATGACCTATTATGTCGTCATAGGTCATATTATGTCATAATCAGTCCTATTATGACATAATACCCTTTAGTAGGTCCTACTAAGGGGTATAATGTAATAATACATCCTCTTAAGGGGTCTTATGACATAATAAGACCTATTGTGACACGACATGTCATTTTAAGGGGTCTTATGACATTATAGGACCTATTATGACATAATAGGTCTTACTAAGGGGTCTTAAGTCATAATAGTTCCCATTAAAAGGTATAATGTCATAATAGGTCCTTTTGAGGGGTCTTATGACATAATATGACCCATTATGACGTAATAGGTCGTATTACGTCACAATAGGACCTATTATGACACAATATGACCCATTATGACACATTAGGACCTATTATGTACCAATGAGACTTATTATGACATAATAGGTTGTATTATGACATTATAGGTCCTATTACATCACAATTTATAAGATCTTCTAAAATCTAGAATCTGTATCATAACTCCTAGAGATCTAAAACCATTCTCAAACATCTTGCTAATATATACATAAAATATAACAAAGTATAAGAAAGGAAAAAGACAAAGGGAAATGTGACTTAAACTTAAATTTTATACTTCATGTATATAGTTTATTTAAAAAAAAAAATGTTTAATATATAAATATATATATATATATATTTAAAAAATAAAAAAAGGGAAATGGGATCCTGTTTTGTTTTTGAAACGGGACCCCGTTTGCTAAACATTTTTTTAATTATTTTAAAAAATGAAACTTCTAAAAATTTCAACTTTGGTTCGGTTGTAGCTTCAGTTTTGGCTTGGGAAATGGCTTGGAGAGCCGACCCTTAGGCTTTGACTTGGTTTGACCTGCAACTTGAAGGCTAAATCAATCTTCATATAAAATAACAACTTCAAAAATATATCTGAACACCAAAATTTCAGAATTTTTTTAAACAATGAAAACCCATTATAGTAGAGACTGTCTAGATTCTAAATATATATTTTTAAAAAAAAATTGATCAATATTTTTATTTTTAAAATAATTACTAGTGAAAGAGGTCTATAAACTCGAAATAAAATGGTTTTTTAGTTTTTTAATAACTTTTTTGTTTCTAAGTTTTTTGAAAAAAAAATTATATGGCATCAAACTAGAGACAATTCTATACAGTTAAAAAAAAAAACCAAAAAATGTTAAGTTTAGGTCAAATTATGTTTGTCGTACACAAGAATTTTTCAAAACAATGATTATGCCCAATAAAAAATTAACAAAAAAAAAATGCAAAAAAAAATTACAAAAAAATATTCTCATCAAAGGTGAGTGAGTTATAGATCTTTTCCCAAAAGGATTTACAAAAATAATTTCATTTAGGTCAAATTATGCTTGCCGTACACGGGCATGGTATGGTCCTGAAAAAGTGACTTTTAAACTATAGGTTTTAGTAATGCATATTCAAAATTCATTTTTAAGATCTGGGTATTAAAATAAATTACATATTTGGAAAGTAGACTTCGAGCAATACATTTTTTATCACTGAATTTTTTCAAGATTCATTCTTTAAGTGCCTCAAATATTTAGGTCAAATGGGACGAAATTAAAAAAAAAAGGGAAAAAACTTCCACTTTTTGACCAAAAAGTGGATACAACTTCTTGCACTTACCCAGATCATTCAAGCAAAGACACTTCTCCTCCAAAGATTCATGTATAGATAGAAGTTCCACAGGATCAATCAACTATACAAATTGATCTGGTTGAACATGACACTATTGATGATGCTACCAATGATCAAATGGTGGATAACTTCGGTGATGCTACTTAGGATCCTCCTGAGATAAAAATAATTGCAGAGATGATAGCTAAGGAGTTAAGTGAAGCGGGAAAGACCAAAGATGATGGAAAAGAGGATGGAAAGGATAAGAATGAAGAAGTTGGGAAGGAGAAGGGTGAAGAGCAGCAAACAGACAAGGCTCTGACAACCATGGTAGCAGCCATTGTTCCTCGTAAAGGAAATCAAATTTCAGTTGAGGATGATCTTTCTCATGGTTTGATAGACTTAAGTACTATATCCCTTCTTCGAGCACTAAAATTAGCCACTCTTGCACAGATCAAGGCCAGTGAGGACTTCCTCAAGTCTGCATCTGAAAAGAAAGAGGTGATATCTTTGGCAACTACAGTTTTGGAGAAAGTTTTACCTGACCTTAAGCATATTTCCAATGACACCCTACGGTAAGCTTAAGGATATGTTAAATAAAGTAGAATCAAATTTTGTATGATTGAAGAAAGCTACAAATATAAAGGTTTTGAATAAGTTTAATGATATGAGGCTTCAAACCTATTTGAAGACAATTGAAGCTAATAGGGAAGTTTTGAAGACCGCAGTGAAAAGTGTAGAAGGTTCATTAGATGTAGGCGAGAAAATATTCAAATCATGTCTCTTTTTGCCCCAAGTTTACTATAGATATTGATAAGCAAATAACAGATCTGGAAGGGAAACTAACCAGTATTGGTCATTCATTTTCCCCTCATTTAGTTGTTCCAAGTTCCCTTGAAGCTCAAATAATGGATCTTATTGACAAAATAAAGGGATTGAATAAAGAAAAAGAGCAAGTGTTAAGTAGAGTGGGAGAACTAAGAAGTCTGATCACTCCCTGGATGGACACCTTACTTGGAGATCAACAGGATGTAGTTGGTGCCTTAAGTAAACCAGTGCTATCAGATATCAAAGGCGTTGAAGTTCATGCATAAATGTTTAGTGTTCTGATTAATGTTTTAGATTGTTTCATGAGAGGATGAAATGAGTACTTGAAATCCTTGAAGGTCACTTATGCAAACATTTTTAAATTCATCTAAATTATTGCATTCATTTGTACATAAGTATTGGAGGATTTCTACCCTTTTCCATTGATGTCAAAGGGGGAGAGAGTTGGGAGAGAGGAGTGAAAAATGATGCTCGTTCTTAGGGGGAGTCAGTTGGGTGTACAGATTTCAAATTTTTGGAGTTTTGGGACACTTATCATTTTTCACAGTGTTGCCATCAATGCCAAAGGGGGAGATTGGTGGCATAAGACACTAGTCTGGTGATGCTCTGGTGAAGATTGATGATGTCCAGTGCATGATATTTCCTAGGAATTGATATTGATGGCAACTCAACCTATTGATCTTATCTGATATGGAGTTTTGGATATCTAGATGTCTTGAGTAAGTTTTGGTATGTCTGTCGATGATACTTTGTGTATAGTCTTGGTGAGCATTTCTAGTTTCCGGTGTTATGTTTTTGGTTCCCATGATCATAGTTAAGTTGATTGAGTATGAGAAGTAGATTATCATGCAATACTATCCTCCGGTGTTGTTTCTTAAGCATTTTATAGGGTCTGGTATCCCGTAGAGTAGTAAAACAAGGTTATCTTCATTATTGGTGATGTAATGTATGAACCAGATTCTTTGAGGTGATTTCAGTGGTTGTTGATAAGTTAGAGGTAATTGGATCGACTTATGGAAAGCATGCGATCATATGTCTTGGATTCAAAATTTGGTTTTGTGAAGATTTGAGCCGACTTGAAGCTACACGTTTTATATTTTGATATTTTGAGAAGCTGACTTGTGGGAGATCAATTTTGCTAGTGCAGATATATATGATCAACTTGGATAATGTTTTGGGGTGATGATATGATGTGTGTGATGATTTTGGGAGCGATTGAGCGCAATTTCACATGCGCACCTCAAGTTTTGTTGATTCGATAATTAGTAGCAGAGCAAAATAGAGCAGTTTATCATAACAACAACATCATATCACTTTGTGCCTAACCAGAACTATTATTTGGCATAGTTAGATGCTTTTCATCAGTTCATTACTTAATGTAATCACTTTGTATTAGCCTGTAAGGCAGTGATCCTTCCTTCGGGTTGTAGCCCCTTTTGTAATTAAGCAATGAGCTATAGACAGTGTGACTGAATGCATGTGCATTCCAACTCATATAATATTGTTCTACTACTGGTCATAGTATAATAATATTGTGGGTACTCAATCCCACCGTGGTTTTTCCCTTTACGAGTTTCCATGTAAAAATATTGGTGTTATGGTTATATGCTTATTTGCTTTGTGCATCTGCATTTCAATTTCTTACTTGCTCATCTGGTTGATAAAGAATCAATATAATAAATTTGTGTATATACCAGAACACTGACTCACCCCCCTCTCAGTGTTCATTGATTCCAATAATTGGTATTAGAGCCTACTTCCTCTAAGGAAGCCTAAAAGCAAATGCTTCTAAAATGATGCTTCTAAGAGGATGGTAGAGCTATTAAATTTGTAGAAAAGATGACAATAAGGCTTAAGAAGCCTATGCTAGCCATCTTAACTTTGTGGAAAAAAGATAAGAAGTGTTCATCATTTTATGAAAAGATAAGGATTTATTCTATTCAATTTTGTTTTGCATATGCTTGTTGATGTTTTGGGTGAACTAAACAAATTGAATAATTTTTTTCAAGAATAAACTGTATACATCACTATTATTGGTTTCACTTTCGATAAAACAATATAAAATTTATATAAATGGTGTTTGAGAAAAGGTACATTCGCAGAAGGTACAACTTATCTTTCAAAATTATTGATTGATTCTCAATTTGGAGGTATTGAAGTCAAAAAAGAAGATGTTGTCATTGATAAACATAAATTGCAATATATCCATATTCTAATTGAGGGATTTTAGTATAGTGATGTAGGGAAGCATTCCATGAAACCTCATGTTGAAAGAACACAACAAAGTTGTCAACACTTTACATAAGGCTATATTCAATCTCTCATTGTTTGTTTAAATGAAAGATTTCCAAATATTCTTTTGTTGTGTTATGACAGGGAGAAAAATAAATAAATATGATGGATATCATTACCCTATTGGGGAGGTGAAGAAAATCACCCTTCCTTGGTGAGCCCATAAACAAGCACCCTGTTCCATAAGCATCCCTCATAGATAGAAAAATAATTAACCCTCTGCAGATTAATATCAGAAATAGTATTTATTATATGTTTTAGATTTTCTTAATTCCCTTTTCCAAGTAAAAATCATTTTCTTTAATGAATCTTTAAATTAGAATTTTACTAAATTTCTTCTCTTCTTTTCCATTTTATTAATTTAACCTTCTTTTAAATCTTTTCACAATTACAAGAATAATTATAAATCTTTATTTTACAGGTAAAAGTAATAAAAAATCAAACATCAATGGCCAAAATTAGATTTTGCACGCATAGAGGGATTTCAACCTTTAACTTAAAGATTCCAAAATTATAATCTTACCACTACACCACTATCAAATCTAAAACCCATATTCTAGGAAAATTAGTTAAAAAACCATACTGCTCAGTAATTAAACCAATTCAAAAACTGATAAAATAAGATGGCCTTCCTTTTTTAATCTACAACAAAATTTTCAAGAATTAACGGAAGGAGTAGATATATAAAACTATATGTATATATACATATATATATTTATTTATATTGGTTGTATACTAAAGGATGGGGATCTTGCAGAAAACAAAACAATTACCAAACAATTGATTTCCTGAAGAAACCTGGCTGAAGAAAACATGTCTTCCCCGAGTTTAACGACTCCTAATTATCTTGCTGACTAGATGCAATCACACAAAAATGAAGAGGCTCGGAAAAAATGGAATGAATCAAATAAGAGGTAGGTTTGGTTTTCGAAAATCAACTAATTATGCATACCCTCGCATGACGTTTATATATATATTTTTAGTACATAACTTCCTTAAATTTATTATATATTATTCACTCATGCATAAATCTTTACAATTTTTAAATCTCATCAAAATATTACACATGCCAAAATACCAATTTATTTTATCAATGCATGTTAATTTTGTAATTAAATTATATTTTATCAATTTAATGAATTGATTACTTTTAATTTATTTAATTTACCCTCCTAATGGATCATTTTGTATTTAATTTATAATGCCATGCATGTAATTAAAATAGTTGCAATGCAATTAATTATTTTATCCATTTAATTTAAATATAATTATTTAAATATCAACATTATGCATGCCAAAATTTTAATTTACAAATCTTGATTTGATTTTACTTTAAATAGATTATTTATTTACAATCAATCTCTTTAACATAGTATTTAATTTAAAATTTTATAAATATTCTCCCTCAAATAATTAATTATTTTATTTTAATTAATCTCTTTATCTAATGATATTTTAATTATTCAATTAGTTTCTAACATTAATTAATTTATTACATATATATTTAATTATCAAATTATATTGTAATTCTTCAATCAATTTATTTTAAATTCCCAAATTTTAAATTACTATTTGTTATCTAATTGGTGTTTTTGCAGAGGGTTCCATCCCCAAGGTCACTATGGACAAGCTAGAAAACTCCTCCTCCATCATATGTTCGCCTTCGATGGTTAACTTGCAACTACCTCATTCTTGACAAAAGTCGTCAATTCTTAGTAATGAAAATACATTATTTTTATCATCTAATAATAACATTTAACATCACCGTTTAATAATTAAAATGACATTAATCATCATAAATAGCATTAAATATTATTTAACATCATTAATAATATAATCAAAGTCATCAGAGCAATGAGGTGATAAAGTAAAAGACTGTGGAAGAATACTGCATTGGGGGCCTCAAACAATGGAGATGGAAATCACTGAATAATTTAGACCTATCAGACCAGGAAAGATCCCTCTTAGCAAGGATCCTAGCCTCAAGAAACCCTATACTAAACTCTGAAAAAGATAAATTGATGTGGGCAGGATTTGAGAAGGGGATGTATGAAACTAAGGAGGGATGTAAACACTTGTTAATCAAGACAAATAACCTAAGCACCAACCTGCCCCTAACACTTTGTTGGGATAAAAGGCGTCTTCCGAAGGCTGGCCTGTTTACATGGCTGGCAATTCAAAACCGGCTTCTCACCAACGAAACCTTCATAAAACTAGGATTTGAGGGCCCCAACAGATGCCCATTATGTGAAATGGAGGAACAAAACACTAATCATATACTGTTAACGTGTGTTTATGCACATAATTGCTGGGGTTGGTTGAAAAAAATAGTTAAACTGGTATACCCCTATTCCTAACACTCTCTCTGACCTTTTCCATGCTTGGCCTATTCGGAACATTGGGTGTATGTATGAAGATTTATGGATCATAGCCCCCTCCATTATGACTTGGGAAATCTGGAAGGAGAGAAATAGGAGGGTTTTCAAAGATAGTAAAATGCACTGGGCCCAACTAACCAATAAAATCGAAGCAACCATAGTTGAAATGGTAAACAACTAGACCTCTAACAATCAGAGGGATGTTAATATGTCCTATTGGGATGAAAAAATGAGACTAAGGTGGAAGGGTCTAAAGATAACACCCTTCATAGGTAAAGGTCCACCATCCAACAACATAACACGTGTAGAATGCATGTGGCTACCACCCAATGTTGGATGGATCAAGCTTAACTTTGATGGGGCTTCTAGGGGCAACCCAGGAAAGGCTGGACTAGGTTGCTGCCTACACAATTCAAAGGGGGATGAAATGGCCCGCATGGCCATTCCACTGGGCAAATGCACAAACAATGAAGCAGAGTTGAATGCATTAGGTGCAGGTATAAACCTATGCAAAGTACTGAATGTAAAGAGGATTAACATTGAAGGGGACTCAACCATAATCATTAATGACCTTAGGAAAGGGGCAATGCCTGGTTGGAAACTAAATGCTTCCCTAGCTTGATGGACATCAAAACA